>NC_133335.1:241615282-241634488 GCF_042186555.1 Aquarana catesbeiana
TTAGCGTTTTGGCTGCTAACCTGTCTATCGGGAATGCTGATTGCTATGGTGATTTACGATATGAGGGGGGGAGAGCTGGCAGGAATCTTTTAAAACTTCAGTCACTCAATCTGGCAAGTCAGACAGCTTTATGAGCAAGGAAATGTGTATTGAGGGTTAGATTCTACTAGTCCTGTAAACAGACTTTAGCCCTTTAAAATTAGGAGGGGGAGGAGAATAAAAAAAACTACCTCTTAAGATGGTTGTATCAAAGTGTATCTAAAAGTCAACTTTTTTTTAAAGTTTTGGATTGAGTGGCGACCCCATCAAGTTTTACGGTTGTTTGCACCACCACTAGGAAAATTGGCCCTGGTACTGGTGATCATTACAAAATTGGGGCAAAATAAATACATAAATAAATAAATAAATAAAAAAATAAATAAAAAAAGTCTTCCAGTGGGGACAACTCCTTCAGTAACAACTGTCGAAGGAATTTCCTCCGCTTGTCGGGGGGGGGGGGGGGGGAGATATGGAGTGAAGGGAAATCTCCCCAATCAAATGGAAGAGAAATGTTTTGGCTGGGGTGCAATAATAAAAAACAAAAACAAAAAAAACAGACACACAAGGCAGTGGACAACCCATCAAAGGCTTCCTCAAACTCTTTTAATGCAGAAAAAAAAGACAACATATTTAAAAAAAACGAAACAAAAAGAAAACACCACCACAACAGACATAAAACAACGAGAGGGAAGTAAATTTGAAAAGTATCCTTACAGTAACTTACAGTAAGAGATCCTTAGAGGGTCCTTGTTGGGTCTCTGATGTGACGGGTTAGGTCTCCCAATTGACTTCCAGGTCCAGGGAGGATGATCATAATATGAAAAGCTATGCATTCATAGTGTATACATTGACTAAAACAAGTCTAAGAGATTATCTATAATCACAATTTGTCACAAAGTATTACAGAAAATATAAATAAACATGGACGACTAAAAAATGCCAATATACGTTACGATCACGTATGGTCTTGATATGCAACAACATCTTAGAGCTCGACGTTCTGGGATTTACTCAGAACCCTGTGCTCCTTCTAGAACAAATACTGCTTTGAGACTTCAGATAAAAATAAAAATGGAGAGTACAACCAACCACAGGAAATGGACGCAACTCGTGAAGACAATATCGTGGCGGGTTCGAGGAAGATCAGATGGCATTTGTGCCAACATCTTCGAGTGCTACATCTGGTACCCATTGCTCCTGCTGGTAGGGTAGGTAGCAGCATCAAGTTCATGTAAGGGACTTCCAAGACTAAGGCAAAGCAAGTGTACCACAGAATTCGCATTTAAACAGGTTACCTGGGTAGAGGATGCCCATTTTTTTTTTAACCAATCTTATATTTAGTAGCTCAGCCGATTATGCTGAGGTGATGGGAATTCATACAAAATGGCCACCACAATGCACATGCAACTAGGACACAGAAGACATTATAATAGAAGAAGCAAAGCCCCATAAGAGGTTTGCTTATATTTTTTGTAAAGAGGCTGAAGAAGACCGAACATAGAAATTGTAGCCCTCGAAGGATGGAGCTCTTCAGTCATGGGGGGGGGGGGTTCCAGCTAGAGTGGTGCCTGTTGAAGCCTGGTCATCAAAGAACCTTCCATCTATCCACCTTCATGACCCCTGTCCACCTTACGGCCTTTCTACCTATTTTGATGACCCCTTTCCAGCTCAATGATCCTGTCCACCTTGATGACCACTGTCCAGCTTACCGAGCTCTATTTACTTTGATGACATCTGGGGCTGTGACTGGTTGACCACCAGCTCCGTGTCACCCTGAGGCACATTGTGCCAAAAAAGGCAACCGCGTGAAATATACAGTGACTCATGGTGCAGCTTTGTTTGGCCACTGAAGTCAACAGCCTCATCTATTGCAGTGGCCTCCAAACTATGGCCCAGGGGCTGGATGCGGCCCTTTGCCTGCCTTTATCAAGCCCGTAGGGTCTCTGTCCTCACACTGACACCAATGATGGGGCACTATTCCTCCCCCTAGTACATATTTGCATGTACTCGGGAGGGGTGGTTAAACAATTTCTACTTTCAATGGCCACAGTCCGGCCCCTAAATAGTATTAAAAAGGACAGTAAACTGGCCCTTGGTTTAGAAAGCTTGGAGACCCGTGATCTATTGGCTGCCTTGGGTTGCTTGTCCGGTAGCAGGGTTCTTGACAATCAGCCTTATCCCAGCAAGTACCCATACCAAAACAGAAGGCGAGTCCCCTAAAATCGAGGTAATGGGGCACTTTTGGATAGAAGACTATATTTGTGTTTCCCATGCCTGTTTACAAAAACTAAATCAAATTCATCTATAAAAAAAAAAAAAAAAAAAAGGGTTATCAGTCAAAAATGTAGATGTAATGTGGAAGAGTTAGTACCCCCGTCAGGTTATTAATGCAGTCTACACCCCATCTCTATTTTGCACTGGTGTCACCAGGGCAGAAAGTAATGGGAAATCCAAAATTTTAAAGCCCACTATTTGGGCAGATTTCTTCTCACTTCCTGTGTCTACTGGACAGGAAGTGAAAAAAAAAAAATATATATATAACCCCAAAAACCAACCTTTCCCAACTCTATCCTACTAAAAATAAAAATTGGTTTTGAGATATACTTAAAAATGGGATAACCTCTTGAAACCCGCTAAGCAGTTTTGGAAATAGTGAAGACCCTTTGTCCACCAAGGTCTGAACCACCACAGTAGACAGAAGGTTCCACCAAGATGGCAGGAAGGTTGGGTCTGAAGCAACGGCCGAGGGAAAAAATAAGGCATTTATGTATAAATGAGACGATAAACACGCACTGCAAATGAAACCCTTTTTGGCGCCACCCAGGCTGACCTAGCAGCAAAGGGTTAGAAGTTTCGCTGTAAGTCAGACAAGGCCAAAACGCTTAGAACTGGTCCAAGAATGGCACACCAAATAAAAAAAAAAGAAAAAAAAAAAAAAATGATCAGTCAGCAATTTGAACCTATAACAAAGTCTGAGCCAACCGGTTCATCCGATTTCATCCAGGGGCACCCTCCTGCCCAAGGCGCGAGCATCGGCCATGTTGTCTCGTCTCCTGGGGGGGGGGGGGGGGGGGGGGGGGGGGGGAGGCAGAAGACATGCTGGTTGCCGGCAGCATCCACCCAGTCCATTGCATAGAAGCAGCACGAGTCCGCAGGCCTCACCATTTCATGTCCACCCCGCGCGGTGTTCTGGGCTGTGGGTACGAATTTGGTGTGTAGCATTTCCCTGGATTTCTGCGACTCAGCGCCCTCCAGCCAGGTAGTGTACAGCTCCGGTATGTGCGGGTTATCCTGCGGGCTCTGCACCGGGACTCGGGTGTACAAGGCTTCATCTCCTGCAGCATCGCCCGTTCCGGTTTCCCGTCCGCCGTCTGCGCTTGGCCTTTTCCGTTCAGGCAGCCTAGGGGTGATGGGGGCATAAAAGGGGTAAATACAGGTACATCTCGTAACATTAGAATATCATCAAAAAAGTTAAATTTCAGTAACTCAATTCAAAAAAGTGAAACTATTGTACATAGATGCATTACACACAGAGTGATGTATTTTAAGCATTTCTCTTTAAATTTTGATGATTATGGCTTACAGCTAGTGAAAACCCAGTATCTCAGAAAATTACATAAGGAAAAAAAAAAATAAAAAAAAAAAAGAAGGATTTTTAATAGAGAAATGTTGGCTTAGTGAGAAGTCTGTCCATGTACAGTATACGTATATACTCAATACTTGGTCGGGGCTTCTTTTGCATGAATTACGGCATCAATGCGGCGTGGCATGGAGGAGATCAGACTGGGGCACTGCTGAGGTGTTATCGGAAGGTCAGGTTGCTTTAATAGCGGCCTTCAGCTCATCTTCATTGTTGGATCTGGTGTCTCTCATCTTCCTCCTGACAATACCCCACAGACTCTCTATGGGGTTTAGGTCAGGCGAGTTTGCTGGCCAATCAAGCACAGTGATACCATGATCATGTGACCAGTTTTTGGTAGTTTTGGGCAGTGTGGGCCGGTGCAAGTCCTGCTGGAAAATAAAATCAGCATCTCCACGAAGCTGGTCAGCAGAGGGAAGCATCAAGAGCTCTAGAATGTCCTGCTAGAGAGCTGCGCTGACTTTTGGATCCGATAGAACACAGGGGACCAACACCAGCAGATGACACGGCCCACCAAATCATCACCGACTGTGGAAAATTTTGCATTTCATTTGGAAATCGCTGTCCCAGAGTCTGGAGGAAGAGAGGAGAGGCACAGAATCTCAAGTCTGCATGAGGTCCAGTGTGAAGTTTTCACAGTCCATGATGATTTGGGGGGGGCCGTGTCATCTGCTGGTGTTGGTCCTCTGTGCTTTATCAAGTTCAAAGTCAGCGGCAGCCCTCTAGAGCTCTTCATGCTTCCCTCTGCTGACCAGATTTATGGAGATGCCAATTTCATTTTCCAGCAGGACTTGGCACCTGCCCCACACTACCGATACCTGGGTCACATGATCATGGGATCACTGTGCTTGATTGGCTGGCAAACTCGCCTGACCTAAACCCCATAGAGAATCTGTGGGGAATTGTCAAGAGGAAGATGAGAGACACCAGACCCAACAATGCAGAGGAGATGAAGGCCACTATCAAAGAAACCTGACCTTCCATAACACCTCAGCAGTGCCACAGGATGATCTCCTCCATGCCACGCCGCATAGATAACGTAATTCATGAAAAAGGAGCCCCGACCAAGTATTGAGTGTATACTATACTGCACATGGACAGACTTTCTCACTAAGACAACAAATCTTTTTATTAGTCTTTTGGAGAAACAGTCAGATTTCTTTTCCACGTTTCTGGCACGTAGTGCTGCCAACTGAAAATGAATATGCTGCCCTACACGTGACAGGCAGAAACGCGTCAAGCCTAAAAGCTCCACGTGCTCTTCTGAACAATCTCATGAAGACAGGCTTCAGATTCAGACCTTCGGATCTTTACTCTGCCCGGCTTCAGGTCCCACCAGGAGCCAATGGCTGCACAGAACGCTTGTTGTACCCATCTATCGGCACCAAAAAGAAAAAAAGTGGCCATGATGAAAACACGGGAGACTTCCAATGCCGATGAGCCTGTTGACCCATTTTTCTGAAACACCGCCCCAACTATACAATGGCTGCCCCCATAAGTGAAGCAGCAAATAAGAGCTTCCGAAACCACCTACCTCCGGGGCAGGCCAGAACCTCCACGAAGTGATAGTGGAACTTCCCTTTGCGCAGTTTCAGCACCATGTTCTGGATGTTTCGGAAGCCGTAGGCAGCTGCAAAACGCAGAACAGTCTCGCCGTCTTTTTCTAGGCACACTTCCTGGAAGTCTTTGTTCCTGTGCAAAAAAACAAAACATTAAATAAATAATTAAATAAATTAAAAAACAAAAAAAAAAAACAAACACACAACAGGGACTTTAAATTTCCATTTATTATTCCTTTGGAAATGAGAACTTATTTTTATTATACTCGAAAAATCATCAGCTCCATCCAGAACTCACTTTAGAGTCTTATACGTAATCTCCTGGACGTCTGTACCGAACAATTCCTTGGCGGCGTGGCGGAAGAGGTGTGCGAGGTACCCGTCGGAGCCGGTGCCTTCGTGGCGCACAGACGCACAGCACGTCCCTCCGAAGCTGCGGAAAAAAAAAAAAAGAAAAATCAGGAGGAAATGGAAAGCGAGATCACATGGAAGTAAAGCGCTGACTAGTCACATGGTACAAATCCCAATCATCTGATGAAACTCCCACGGTGGGGGAAGGAAAAACCGCTCAGGAATGGAGAACAAACTACTGGAAATAATGAACTGCTGTGATAAAAAAGGGAAGAATTATAAAAAAAAAAAAAACAAAACAAAAAAAACCCAAACATACAGGAAATCATCATTTAAAGGAGAAGTGCACATGATGCAGAGTCCTACCAGCTTCTGCTGAAGAATAAGCTTGATTGTTCCACCATGTCCTTTGCAGACTGATTCTGAATGGAAGGATCTTTTGGACTTTTTTGGGGTTGATTTACTAAAACTGGAGAGTGCAAAACCTGGTGCAGCTGTGCATGGGAGCCAATCAGCTTCCAGGTTTTACTGACAAAGCTTCATTGAACAAGCTGAAGTTAGATGCTGATTGGCTGTCACGTACGGCTGTGCCAGATTCTGTGTGCTCCAGTTTTAGCAAATCCCCCCCCATAATGTGCACATTTTTTACAATGCCTCACTGTCCAGTCCAGAAAATTCCCTATTTAGCTCCCATCAGACAGCAGAATGCTGAATTAATACCGAGATAAAACCAGTTAAAGGATAAGCCACATATAGAGAGTACAATCCGCCTCTTTGCTGCTCTAGACCCCCCCCCCGGTCACATATAGCATAGTGGGAACGCGGGTTCCCTCTCGGGATTTTAAAAGTGCAATTCACGCGCGTTTCAACCATGTATTGTGCATTCCCGTGGATAGGCTTCGCCTATGTGCGTTTGTCAGGTCAAAGAAGCTCAGGTACCAAATCTTGGCACAATTTTTACACACGTGTAAAAACGGGCATGTCGCAAGTTCTGCCGCCACTTGGAATCCCTGGTAGAATCATTAAAAAGCCATCCTGGGCTCCAGTCCAGCGACTTCGCCTAGGCTGAGATTATGTCATCAGTCTGCTGCAGGCAAAAGGAAGCATTTCCTGTCTCCTCTTCTCCTCCAGACTGCAGCACTGTAACTTTGTAGCAAGTCACAAGGTGAGAGGCTGCAGCAGGGGCTGATCTGCGTGAGACATTTGTGAACCAAAAAGACCCCTTTCACACTGGGGCCGCCCGTGCGTTAGCGGTAAAAGCGTAGCTCGTTTTAGCGGTGCTTTTCAGCCACTAGTGGGGCACTGTTAACCCCAAAGAAGGGGTTAAACACCCCCGTGTTGCGGCGCTTCCGAATCACTTTTCAGGCACTTCAGAAGCGCTGCCCATTCATTGCAATGGGCAGGGGCGTTGTATACAGCGCTCCCAAAACCGCCCTAAAGATGCTGCTCACAGGACTTTTACCAACGTCCCGCAAGCGCACCGCCCCCAGTGTGAAAGCACCCATTGTAAGGAATGGGAGGCAGTTTTCAGGCGCTATTTCTAGCGCTAAAATGCCTGAAAACTGCCCAAATTGGACTTATATTTGATCCTACACGATTATATTGCAAATACACATTATTAAATAAATAATAGTAATATAATGTTTTTAAATGTAATATTAAAACAGATAAAGAGGAAATAATAAAAATAATAATAATAATTTATTTAATTCTTATTAAAACAAAGATGGAGGCGTTGTTATTAATAAAAGTACTAGTAAATATTATAAAATTATTATTTACTATTAATACATTTTTAAATGGAATTCTTACTAAAACAGATAATAGTAATAAGTCACCTTTATCTAATAATAAAAGAATAATAAAAAAATTAGTAGTAGTAAATAATAAATATGATTTACTATAAAAAAAAAAAAAAAAAAAAAAAAAAACTTTTATTATTATTATTAAAAATAATATTAATAACAAAACACCACCATCTTTGTTTTAATAAGAATTAAAGGAAAAAAAAAATTTATATATATTTAATAATTATATATACTATAATAATAATAATCATAATCTAAATCTAATTCTTATTAAAAAAAAGGGATAAAGATGACTTCTCCCCCCCTTATTTTTAAGCAGAAGCCCTTTCAAGGGTGAAATTCTCAAGGGATTATCAGGTGGTGGGACTTTATGCATAAAATCCCCGTATGCATTAATTTATGCATAAAATCCCTGTATGCATTATTTATGCATAAAATCCCCGTATGCATTAATTTATGCATAAAATCCCTGTATGCATTATTTATGCATAAAATCCCCGTATGCATTAATTTATGCATAAAATCCCTGTATGCATTTCTCCCTCCATTCTCAATAACCCGAGCCCATCCCCCTCCCAGCATGCAGGGTGCGCTATTCCTATACATGCGACCACTGTACACAGCGCAACTCTGACTCCTGAAAATTTGATTTTTTTATCTCTTAAAAACAAACAGGAAAATCAAGAAAGTTTACAAATGGTCTTCCCCTTTCTCCTGCTGTCCCATGAGAGGTGCCCTGGGACCTTTCAATTAATGAGGTGATCACACCATGAGACAGTAAAGCTCAGTTAGGAGCCATCTGTGTTATGGGAGGGGGGCGGGGTTTGGTTTGTTACCAAAATGTAACAAACCCCTAATGTAGCAATATTTGGTTTGTGGTGTCCTTAAGGCTTACTTGGGACCAATAAAAGACACAAAAGTAAAATTCCGCAGAAGCTGCTGGCGTTGAGGTCCGGTTGGAGCAGCCTTCTGCTGGGATTGTAGTTTAAGGCATTGCCACATATAGAAACAACAACAACAGTGTCAGAAGAATGTGTCTCGTGGCCTCGGGAGACCTTCAGGAATTTTCTTCTGGCAGCAACACAAATCACTCACATGTTCTCCAGAGGAGACTCTGGAATCTCTTTGATGGAAATGTTCCTCTGCTCCATAATCTGCATCACCTCCCCTGGAATACAAAGCAGACGGCATGTCAGATGCAGGACAGGACAGGACAGTTCTCCTACATGGAACTGCAACATTCATTCAGCTGTGACCCCAACCTGCACGGCCATACCTTCAGAGAGGGTTCCAACAGGTGCTGCAACACCTTAAAGGGGGGGGTGGCCACAACCAGCACTGCGACACCCAAGGGGGTTTCCTAAGGTACTGCGTCACCTTAAAGGGGGCCCACAACTGGGATTGTTGAACCTTGAGGGGGGACCCCAACCAACGCTGGAGCACCTTGAGGATGGACCCAAACTCTGGTGCACCTTAAGGAGGGGCCCAACTGGCGCAACTTCAGAGGGGCCCCAATTGCGCACCTTAAGGCTGCAGGTGCTGTGTCACCTTGAAAGGCCCCCCCCCCCCCCCACAACTGGTGGCACCTTGTGGGGGCCCCAACTGGAACTGGTTGTACCTTCAGAGCAGGCCCAATTCTTGCTATGCCACCTTAAGTGGGGAAGGATCACCTACTTTGCAGCACCTTTATGGGGAGCCCCAAGCAGTGCCACAGAACCTTGAGGGTGCCAAACTGGCGGGGGCTAAAACCAGCACTGGGGGCCACAGTTATTTGGGGGCCCTAACTGGTACAGTGGCACTTTGCGAGGGCCCCAAACTGTGTTGTGGCTCCTTGACAGAAGAGCCCAACTGGCACTGCAACACCTTGATTTGTGCCTTAACCAACCATGTGGCACCTCGAGGAGGGTTCCCGACCAGTGCTTCGACACCTTAAGGGGGACCAACTGACATTCATTGCAATCAGCAGTGGCAGAGCCCTATTTTGGGGGGGCCCTAATTAGCACTGCAGCACTTCGCAGAGCCCCAATTTGCAGTGTAGCACCTTTCTAGGGTCCCTCAACTGGCATTTGGAGCCTCAAACCAGTATGACAGCACTTAGTGGCTCCTTGCAAAAGGCCACCCTTTGAGACTGAAGCTGGTAGTCTTGAAGGCCAATGCCAACATTCCGCCAGCTTAAAAGGGTTAAACCAATACTTAGCCAACGAATTCTCCACCATTGTGTGTATGTCCTCTGTCCTATTGAATTGATCCTCTGAACCCTCACCTGACGTCAGCACGCAGTCCACGTCCCGGCAGTTGTGCAGCTCGGTGTAATAGTCCTCCCGGAGGGCTTCCATCTTCCGGTCGTAGCACGGGGCCACAGTGAGGTGGAAGATCTTGTCAGGGGCCACGTTCTGGGGAGGACGGAGAGAGAAAGAATGAGCATTGTGTTCTCACAAAAGAACCTTCATTAATGGAATGCGTTGACAGACATAACAAAAGAAAAAAAAAAAAAAAAAAAAAAAGAGAGGACACGGCGACAGCCGGACCGACCTTGTGAGAGGCGAAGTATCCTTTCACCAGCGATCCCATGATCTGCTGAGGAGACTTTGCTGTGCAGATATGAGGAATCACTGAGTCACCCAGGACCCGCTCCGCGTACTGGACCCACCCTGAGAAAAAAGAAAAAAAAAATAAAATTAAAAGTTATATAATAAAAATAAATAATATTATAATAAAAAAAAAAAAAAAAAAAAAAAAAGGGAAGAAGAAGGGGTAAACATCTCGTCTCTCTAATGTGCAAAATCAGGACTGTAACCCATAACTATAAATCACTGTAATATATATATATATATATATATATATATATATATATATATATATATATATATATAAATATAAAAGATAATTATGTATGTAGGGGGGTCCATCTCAAAAACAGTGATCGATTTGGGTTTGCTAAACTTTGGTCATGTGACACTGCGAAAGAAAAAAAAAAAAGGGGAGGAAGAAAAAGACGAAAGAAAAGGAGGAAAGAAGGACAAAAGAAAAGGAGGAAAGAAGGACAAAAGAAAAGGAGGAAAGAAGGACAAAAGAAAAGGAGGAAAGAAGACAAAAGAAAAGGAGGAAAGAAGACAAAAGAAAAGGGGGAAAGAAGACAAAAGAAAAGGAGGAAAGAAGACAAAAGAAAAGAAAAAAAGAGGAAAGACGACGAAAGAAAAGAGGAAAGACGACGAAAGAAAAGAGGAAAGACGACGAAAGAAAAGAGGAAAGACGACGAAAGAAAAGAGGAAAGACGACGAAAGAAAAGAGAAAAGACGACGAAAGAAAAGAGGAAAGACGACGAAAGAAAAGAGGAAAGACGACGAAAGAAAAGAGGAAAGACGACGAAAGAAAAGAGGAAAGACGACGAAAGAAAAGAGGAAAGACGACGAAAGAAAAGAGGAAAGACGACGAAAGAAAAGGAGGAAAGACGACGAAAGAAAAGGAGGAAAGACGACGGAAGAAAAGGAGGAAAGACGACGGAAGAAAAGGAGGAAAGACGACGAAAGAAAAGAGGAAAGAAAGGAAAGAAGCTGCCATTTATCTGGCTTTGTTTATATAAACAAAGCCACGTCACATCCCAGGCATCTTGAAGCCTGCATTAACATTTAGCTCTTAGTAAATTTGCACAAAAACATGCTGTACATACGCGCAGTTTTGCATCACACACACATGTAGGGCAGCCACTCGTTTCAATGGCAACGCTATAAATGCAGCAAAGTAGCTTGTGCACCTTTTTTGAGCATCAAAAGTTTTTTTTTTTTTTTTTTTTTTTTTAAAACTTTGCTAGGTTTAATGCACTTTTGCATAAAGAGAAACAGGCATTTTTTTTTTAAATTGGGGTGCCATTAACAAAACGCACTTTGCACATCATGAGCAAATCTGCATGAAAATGAATGGTGAAGTGTTGAACGCCGGCCGATATGGGATTTGTTTATAAAAAACAAAGCCAAAACCAAAAATATCAGGTGCCGCCAACATGGATTGATTTATAAACAGAGCCAAGCCAAATATCATGTGTCACCAATAATGATTTATTTATCAAACAAAGCCATGGCACAAATTCAGGTTTTCGCCAATACGGATTTGTTTATAAACAAAGCCATGTGATCTTATGTCAGCACTGTCAGTGACATGACTTTGTTTACCTACAAAGCCATCTCTGCATTTCCTTCTATGGGTGTTTGATGTCCACCTAGAAAGAAAAACTGACTAGATCTTTTCTAGAGCCATGAACTTCACTTATTTTTCTCTTTTAGCCGTTTAATATACACCATTGATAAGCGCTTTGTTATATCAGTTTGATACATGCAAAAAAATAAATAAAAACAAAAAACCCAGTTGATTCTGCCATATATCTGTGCTGACCGTTATCAATTACATTATCCCCAGCTCTCTCTGTGGACTGCAGAACACCTCCACCCTAGGTTATGAAGATAGGACTACAGAACTCCTCCCCTTTACTTAACAATTTCTGCCCTAGCGTGACAACATTGATCCTCCTCATTACAATACAGCGAGGTAACGTTGTCACCTTAGGACAGGAAGTGCATTACTTACAGGCTTTTTGTTAGATCCGTTTTATAAAAACACAAAAAATACTTGCCAGAAATCTGTGCTGAATGTTTATCGGTTACATTATTCCTAACTTTCTGTGGACTGTAGAACATCTCCACCCTTGGTTATGAATAGATAGAGATAAAAAAAAGGGAAGAAATAAGAGGGAAGATGTTATGTAGTCCCAACACACTTCCTAATGCACTTCCTGTCTTAGGGTGACAACACTGCCACTCCTTACAGTACAGAGAGGGGGTGTGGTCACCCCAGGACAGGAAGTGTGTTACTGACAGGAGTTTTCTTATCCAATTTCTTATCTTGGACTGAAGAATAATGAGGGTCTATATCGTAGAGAGGAGGAGAGTGGAGGGTTTGAACAGTTTAGCAAAATGCAACTGGGCAGGGCTGACACCTCTTCAGTCCTGTCTTCACACAGCAGGATTTTAGGAGCCGAGAGCAATTTGTGCAGATCAGCAGGTATTTCTTTGTGCCGCTTGCTGTGTCTTTAAAAAAGGGAAAGAACATGGATGAGCGAGTTTGGGGGTGGAGAAACTTGACTGGCCTGCACAGAGTCCTGACCTCAACCTGATAGAACACTTTTGGGATGAATTTGGCCCCTTTCACACTGAGGCGCTTCTAAACTGCCAGTAAAACACCGAGTGCTTTTGAAGAGCTTTCCATACATTTCAATGGAGAGGGGCGTCTTTTCACCGCCCTGCCAGTGCACTGCCCCAGTGTGAAAGCATTCATTGATTTTAATGGAAATCGTTTTTCGTGAGCTTTTCAGGTGTTTTTTTTTTTTTAGCGTGAAAGCGCCTGAAAAAGCGCCTGAGTGTGAAAGGGGTCACTGTGGTAAGGTAAAGAGGCAGAGGTAAAGCGATGCTATTTTTAGGTTTTAACCCCCCCCCCCCCCCCAGCATCCGAAAAGGGGTTAAATCCGCCCACAAAAACGCCGCCGGAGTGGCGTTTTGCTGGCGGTTATCGCAGCGCTGCCCCATTGATTTCAATGGGGAGCAGCGGTGAGTTCACCGATCCAAAAGAAGCTGCTGGCAGGACTTTTTCTGACGCCCTGCCAGCGCACCGCTCCAGTGTGAAAGCCCCCGGGCTACCACACTGGAGTGAATGGAGCAGCTGTTTTGGGGCGTTTTGCAGGCACTATTTCTAACGCTACAGCGCCTGCAAAACGCTCCAGCGTGAAAGGGGTCCAAGAGTGGAGACTGCGAGCCAGGCCTTCTCATCCAACATCAGTGCCTGACCTCACAAATGCTCTTCTGGAAGAATGGTCAAACCTTCCCATAGACACCCTCCTAAACCTTGTGGACGGCCTTCCAGAAGAGGTGAAGCCGTTCTGCTCGTTATTCCTGGCAGACATATTCTCGGTAGATTGGAATTGCTCTGTAACTTATTAGCGAAGTGATTGACGTATTTTTTTCCGCCCCCGACCGGCAGGATTTTGCTGCGTCACGGTTTGGGTCGGCGATCGCTCAGCGTTTATTTATAGCAGAGCAAACACAAAGCAGATTTCAGCTCACATCAGCACTTTCACTTCTCTATGTACTCTTCTGACACGCTGGGGAAAAACAAGGAGGCGGGGCCATTGTGCAATGTTTTTATGCCGGTTCCACCTTTCACCTACCTTGTAAAAAAAGCACGTAGGTCGGCATTATTGGAGTGTAAAGAAAATGAAGTCTGGCTTTGATGGTTATTATTGTGTTCTTTTCCCCAGGGAATTGGCTACATGTAGCACTTTGTCCCATCTTCCTAGGTGCCGTCTAAGGCTAGCTGTGTATACAGACAGGGAGCCCCTCCTCCCTCCGCGGGCCAGTCCGACAACGCAGCTAGCAAGGAGATAGGAGAAGGCTTTTTTTTTTTTGACAGATGTCACTTTTCTCTGTCTCCGAGCACTTACCTGCTGGTTTGGAACATTTCAGCTGACAAGCAAGTGCTTGGAGAAGGAGAAGAGCGCCGCGTCTGTCAAAGCAGCCGTCTCCTTGCTGGATGTGTTTTCGGACGGCCACATGGGGGGGCAGCTAGCAAGGCAACGGGCTGCTTTTCTCCAAACACGCACGCGACCGGCTGAAATGTTTCAAACCAGCGAGCAAGCGCTCGCAGATAAGAAAAAGTGCCTTGTGTCAAAGCAGCCGTCTCCTATCTCCTTGCTAGCTGCGTTGTCGGACCGCCGTGGTGGTAAGAGGAGCTTCTGGTCTGCCTACGCAACTAGCCTTAGACAGCACATAGGAAGATGGGACAGACAGGGAGCAAGCCCCCCCCCCTCTTCCCTCCACGGCCGTCCAACAACGCAGCTAGCAAGGAGATAGCTGCTTTATCTCCTTGCTAGCTGCGTTGTTGCATTAAAAAATAAAATAAATAAAAAACAAAAAAAAACACAAGTGGCCATTACCACCAAAAGATCTATCTCTCTCTCTCTCTCTCTCTCTCTCTCTCTCTCTCTCTCTTCTCTCTCTCTCTCTCATCTCTCTCTCTCTCTCTCTCTCTCTTCTCTCTCTCTCTCTCTCTCTCTCTCTCTCTCTCTCTTCTCTCTCTCTCTCTCTCTCTCTCTCTCTCTATCTCTCTCTCTCTCTCTCTCTCTCCTGTGTGATTGGCGCTAACAAATTGCCAAGCGATTGAACAGGTGTGCCTAATAAAGCGGCCGGTGAGTGTATTTTGCCACGAAAATTGAGTATGGTGTGTGTTTGCAATGGAGGAAAAAAAACACAACAAAAAAAAAAAAACTTACTTTTTTTTTGTATTTCTCACTGAAAATACGGGTGTGATAAACAGTTGAGTCAATATGATAAGACATATGGGGGGGGGGGGGGGACCCAACACCCCAAAAAAAAAAAAAAAAAAAAAAATTGCAGCTACCGCCATTTTATTTTACAGGGTCTCTGCTTTCGGGGGGACGCTTAACAAATCTTCAGGTCTAAAATGTGCATTTTAACTTGCGTGAGAAAAAAAAAAAAAAAGCCAACGACCAGCAGTGGAAATGCGCATGTATTGCGGAGAGGGGTGCGGGTTTCCTTGACATACGTTTTAATATTTTGTTTTCACCAGCGCTCCACCGCAGGGAAAGGGGGGGGGGGGGGGGCGAAGGAGCGGGCCGCAATGCGATTGATAGGCGGCTGTGCCAGCGTGACCAGATGTGGCACAGAGAGATTAGCCCCCTCACCCGCTGGCTAGATGGAAAAGGCAACAGCAAATCCTCTTCTATTCTGGAACTCCACCCCCCCCCCCGCCCCCCCCCCCCTTTTGGGCCGGCGTCACGGCTCCTCCCGATAGACCTCATCCCTTATCTGGACTCCGACCTTCACACCGCTTTGGCTAAACATTTCCAATAAATATTTTGTAATCACCGAGACCTCAATGCCAGAGGATGTCATTAAATCCGACCTCCGCCCTCCCCTTCCTGCCTCTTGCACAACTGAAACGGCTTCCTCCGGTTTCACCCGCACACTGTGAGCTTCTCACCATGTGCATTAGAAGCTGAGGCAAGTCCTATAGAGCCCCGGGCCTCATTCCCTGGCTGGGCGTCGTCCAGCATCATCTAGCCGATTCCGCCCCAGCCTGACTGGCCCCGCCCCTTTCGGTCATTGGGTTTTTAGTTCTTTCATCAAGGACAATCGGCATCAGCATCTGATCGTTCCTGCTGCCCCCCACTGGGGAGAGTCCGGCTCGCCATCTCTCTCTCGGTTTGATCTGGGGGGACCCATTGAGGGGGAAACCCAACATTTTGAGTTGTCACCAGAACAGGAAGTGAGGGGGAACTCTTTCAATGGGGACACCTAAATAAAGAAGAAGGATTTCCCTGAACTCGCTCACCTCGGTGTGTGTCTGAAGGCAGGAAGTTAAAGCGTTCGTTACCCCCAACACTTCATATTCCTGATATGTGGCTGGCTGTACCATGTACTTGTATGAGAACGTTTCCCGTTCTCTTTGTATTGCTTCCTTTATGTGAAATCCCTGGTGATCCTGCCCTCCGCTTTCCTAGTTAAAAAAAAAAAGAAAACTGACCACACTAGGCATGAGAGCACACTGTGGTCAGTCCTCTAGCTGTGCTGGGAACTCAGCCTGCTGTCCTCCAATGATCAGACTTGTCCTGACATACCCCATGATGCACAGCCATTCATTGGGAAGCTCAGTGTGCCGCTTCTCCTCCCCCCAGCTCTTTTGCAGGTGGGAACAGAGGGAATGTGATCACAAAAAAATATATAAATAAATATATAATAAAAAAAAAAAAAAAAAAGAAGAAGGGAAGAAGATCACATGCCTATTGCTGTCACAAGTCAAGTGACGTTTACTTTCCTTGTGACCGCATAGAAAAAAAAAAAAAAAATAAAAATAATAATAAGAGAATTGACCCAGCAAAAAAAAAAAGAAAAAAAAAAAAAAAAAAGTTACAGGAAGTCCCAACTACCAGATCGATCGTCTTCCTTACCGGGACAGGCGGAGGCAAACATGGGGAAGGCTGCGTGTCGTCCCGCGTCTGCCGCCGGAACCGCTGGATGAAATCTTTTCTGCGTCTCCAGGATGCTGAAATCTGCCGCGATCGTCGTGTCAAAAACATGATGGATGCCTGATGAGGAGGAAGAATAGACCGTCAGATATTACACCGCCACCCTATTAGATTGTAAGCTCTTAGGAGCAGCGCCCACTTAAGCATCTTGTATTGCAACTGTATTGTCTTCCCTTTTATATTGTAAGCGCTGCGTAAAACTGGCTGGCAATACATAAATCCTGTATTATATAATAATAATAATAATAATAATACACAGTAATCAAGCATACAGTATAGTTAATCTAAGAGTCCCCTTTAAAAAGAGAACCTGTCACCAACTTAAAGAACACCAGAGAAGAAAACAAAAAAAAAAAAAAATAAAGTTTTTTAAAATTTGCATCACAAGGTGCATGCTACCTCCTGGAGCGTTCGCTCTTCTTTTAAAAAAAAACTTTAGTTTCAAGGAGCAACCGATAGTATAGCTTTTGCTGGGGGGAGGGGCGCAGAGGGACTGCTGTGTAGTAGAGCCATTGTATCAGACTTATGGGAAAGAGAGAGAGAGACGGGAGATGCCATACACCTCCTTGTATGCCAGCAGAGTGCTCTCCTAGAGTGTCTAATTATTGCCGGTGCTGGCCCAGCTCCTCCCATACCTCCCTACAAGCTTATTTGTATCCCCCTAAAGATTTTTTTTTTTTTTTTTTTAAAAAAGAAGTGGAGGAAGGAAGAAGGAAGAAGATATCTATCTAATATTTTTTTTAATGCTTTGCAACATGTCTCTGATCTTCCTTGCAAATTTGACTAGTTAATTCCCTAGCACAGCTCACTCCTAGCATGTCCTAAGTCCTCCCCTGGAGTGTCTAAATATGGCCTGTGCTGGCCCAGCTCCTCCCATACCTCACGCAAGAGCATTTCCGCACATCGCATGTAGGGCACTTCATTCATTTCAACGAGATTCACTACATACGAGAAAAAAAAAAAAGTACTTGACTCTTTTCCAAAAACGCGTCTCCCATGCATGGGGGGTTGGGGGGGGGGGGGGTGCCGTTAAAAGTATAACTAGAGGCAAAAAAAACATATTTGTTTAAGTTTTTGATGGAGTGGAATGGGATTGTAACCCCTGTCAGTTTTTATTGCTGTCTGTGAACCCCCCCCCCTTAGAGAGATTCTCCCTCTCTAATTTGGTTGTCCCCAGAACAGGAGTAGAGAAGAAATCTTCCAATGGGCACACTAGTTCTGGTGATCTGGGGTCCCCAAGGAATTTCCTCAATTTGCAGAGATTTGAACTCACTTCCTGTTTGGCTATGGGACAGGAAGTGAAGGGAAATTTCCCTGATGGGACACAAATAGCAATAAATAAATAAATAAATAAATATGTACAGGAAGATTTATGTTGAAATGGAACGGTCTGGCTACAGGGTTTGGGGTGTTCGGTTCCGAGCTCCGCCCCCCCACCGCAGCCATACAAAAGGAGTTGCTTGCTGCATAGGCTATAAAAAAGGAAAGTCAAATGCAGAATAAGCCCCCTTGTATTCTGTGGGGGGAGGGGGAGGTGGACCTTGCTAGCAAGATTCCTGCTGCTGGAGTCTGGGAGAGAAAAAAATGGCAGTGTGTATGTGTGTAAAAGAAAAAAGAAAAAAAAAAAAAAAAAAATTATATTTATAAAAATATATGAAACCTAAAAATTCCGAAAAGATACTTAAAAAAAAAAAAAAAAAGTGTATATATTATATTAATATATATATATATATATATATATATATATATATATATATATATATATATATATATATATATATATATATATATATATATATATATATATATATTTATATATATATATATATATATATATATATATATATATATATATATATATATATATATAAAAAATAATAATATTATCATCATCTTGGAAAATGCAAAAAATGTTGAACGTGCAATGGGTTTGCGTTGTGCAATCTGTACAGCGTTGATCTCATTGGCGCCAACATCTCACCTAAACTTTTCAGAAACCCACAGAGCTTCCTAGCCGCCTCGCAGACGGACAGACGAGAACTTCACAGCGAAGTAAGGCACGGACTGCGGACTCACGGAGGCCACTACCAACCTGTGGAGCGAAGAGTCGCATTTCTGGGAAAAAAAGAGAAAAAATAAAATTAAAAAAAAAAAAAAAAAAAAAAAAAAAAAAGCAGGACAAACAATTATTGGCGCAACTGAGGGCCCGCGTCATCTTCTGCCCACCGCCAGCAACCCGCCGTACCTTGTTGAGGCTTTAGGACGTTGAAAAGCTCCTTCTGGTTTTGCGCAAAAATGCGGGCACCTTCCTCGGACGTCACGCAGTTGTCACAAAGCCAGGCAGTCGCTCAGGAAGATGCGAGCTTCGGCGAGACGGTGGAATTCACTTTTCTAGGAAGGAAAAAGAAAAAAAAAAAAAAAAAAAAATGAAAGTCTGCAGAGTTGGAAAAAAGTGGTCAGCTTGGAAGAACTAAATGTGGCTAGAACTACAAAGCCTCAGATCAAGGGCAGGACTGCACGGCCCCTATGTAAGCAACACTAGGGGGCGCTTGTAATAGGGTGACAATGCAGGACGACAATTGGGAGACAGGGACAGAGCGTTGTCACCCTATAACAGGAAGTCCCTGAACAAAGGACCTTCACGACAGGATCACCAGGTTTTTTTTCTTTTTTTTTTTTTATGAAAGCTGAAGATTTAAAAAGTTTGAAAATGACTTT